>NC_037344.1:39031709-39035987 GCF_002263795.3 Bos taurus | reverse complement strand
GGGCAGAATGATATCTAAGCCACAGAACAGCCAGCAAGAGCCATGCCTTTTCTACTCCTGGAATTTCTGCCTAGACCCTGCCACTTAATGCATCATACCTCACAAACATTTTGTCCGTTCCATCTGCTCCCCAAACTCGGACTCCGAAACAGGAACTGGAGTGAGTTCTGCATGGCTCTTCCTCCCTCCCGCTAGTCAGCTCTCATCAAGAGTTTGGTTAGAAGATGTATCGACCCCCTTACGGTTTCCACAGGACTTGATTTCCATTGGTCAATGGAAGCATCAACTGATCTGCCTTTTGCCAACACACATAAAATAGAATCTACCCGCCAGGATATCTGAGCAGATGTGTGTCTAATTCTTTAGTACATATCGCTAATACCAAAACACAAAAATTCACACAGTATCTGCTCTATATTAGCATCAATTCTTCATCACTCTGCAGCAGTCATAACTGTAATGTTAACTTTCTCGCCCTATTGAGCAATTCATTCCACAGGCAATATCGCTCCTGCTTGCTCTTCTTGCGCTAATCTGTAGCCTGCTCACTCTGTGCTACCCCTTAACGCAGCCCACCAGCTCCCTCCCTGACTCTCCAGTCAAAAACATCTGTTATGCCATATTATATTCCATGCCTTCATACCAATCTCATTGCGCCAATTCAATATCTCCCCATCCCACGCAATAAACACACTAATTATTCTGTTAAAATTCAGCATATAGCCGGCCAGATCGCGAATCACTCCAGGTCATGGATGAATAAAGTGTGAGCAATATCAATTATGCTTATGAGAGTGTAACATAATTACCTTTTTACAAATACTTTATCATGTGTTTACAATAGGAAATACCAGTCATTTAAACTGGTTTCCATAAAATTCGCCCTCCAGCAGAACACGGTTATCCCTATGAAAAATCCCTGTACATTAGATATGGCAATCTTCTCCAGTATCTTGACAACCACACATAAGTTGCGTGCTACACTCATGATCACACTAAATGATCTAATTTTACACTGATCTTTACACTCTATGCATGACACCTTATTAACTCAGTTTAATGATTCTGTATGTACATGCGTTTGCCCAAAATTTTTCTGAAATCTACTCTTACCAGTTCCAATCTAGTCCCATGAATGTCTTATATCTCATAGAAAACATCGGAGATTTAGAATTCCTACACAGGTAAATGCTTGGAGAGCTAGCCTGGTTTCCAGCAAGTCTAACAATGGGACTTCCTCCAGCAAATCAGCATAATAATCAGGTCATCATCGCTCTCATCTATTCCACACTCTTCGACCTGGGAATCACCCAGGATCTCCACGCCTAGCCCGTGTCTCATTAACAACTCCGCGAGTTACTCAACTCATCGCCATATATGATTCAGATGCCATCACATACTCATCCTCTGTCTCTCCCTTCTCCTCCTGCCCAACTCCCAGCATCAGATCTTTCCAATGCTCAACTTTCCATGAGGTGGACAGTACTGGATTTTCAGCTTAGCATCATTCCTTCCAAAGAAATCCAGGGCTGATCTCTCAGAATGGACTGGTTGGATCTCCTTTCAGTCCAGGACTCTCAGAGTCTTCCCAACACCACAGTTCAAAAGCATCAATTCTTTGGCCTCAGCCTTCTTCACAGTCCAACTCTCACATCCATACATGACCACAGGAAAAACCATAGCCTTGACAGACGAACCTCTTTGCAAAGTAATGTCTCTGTTTGAATATGCCCTAGGTTGGTCATAACTTCCCTCAAAGTAAGCGCTTTTAATTTCATGCTGCTAGTCACCATCTGAGTATTTTGGACCCCACAAAAATAAGGTCTGACTATTCCACTGTTCCCATCTCTATTTTCCCATGATGTGGCGGACCAATCTATCTTTTTCTGAATGTTGAGCTTTAAGCCAACTTCTCCACTTTCACTTTTCATCAGAGGCTTCATTGGTCCTCTTCACTTCTCTGCCATTAGAGGTGGTCATAATTCTACTATATGATATTCTCCTCGCATGAATCTATTCCCAGCTTGTGTTTTTTCCAGTCCAGCATTTCTTATGATGTACTCTGCATATAAGTTAAATAAGCAGGGTGACAATATACAGCCTTGACGTACTCCTTTTCCTATTTGGAACCAGTCTATTGTTCCATGTCCAGTTCTAACTGTTGCTTCCTGACCTGCATACAAATTTCTCAAGAGGCAGATCAGGTGGTCTGGTATTCCCATCTCTTTCAGAATTTTCCAGTTTATTGTGATCCACGCAGTCAAAGGCTTTGGCATAGTCAATAAAGCAGAAATAGATGTTTTTCTGGAACTCTCTTGCTTTTTCCATGATCCAGCAGATGTTGGCAATTTGATCTCTGGTTCCTCTGCCTTTTCTAAAACCAGCTTGAACATCAGGAAGTTCACGATTAATAATAGTGTCTGTCATTTACTTAGTAAACCACATTCTTACTCAACATTCCACTCATTTTTGATCCTCACAACAAACTCAAGAAAAAGGGAAGCAAGCTATGCAACAGGTAAGGGGATGGAGAGTCAGAGAGCTGAAGTGACCCCTGACATGTGGAGCTGACACTAGAATTGGGACTTTGAGATTTCCAGTTCACAGCTTGTCCCATGCCATCCTATTTCTTTGAACCCCCTGCCTTCACTGGGAGAGCCACTTACATAGTCTGGGATGTTCTACATCAGCCCTTATTCCCCAAATTCATTTCAGGGGCCTCTCTTGTATCTTCACAAATAATGAAATAAAGTTGGAGGCTCATAGAATGGGCAATGATGACCCATTGTGTTAGCAGCTTTGATAGCTGCACCCAACGTTGGCCACCAATGATCCTTACCCCCTGGTATTCATGTCCTCGGACCCCTACATAGAAGTGGGCCTGACCTGTGCGACTGAGTCAGTACTGCAGGAGTGACCGCGTATGCCCTCTGAAGCCAACTGTTAATGGCGCTGCAGCTTCTGCCTCCTTTCGAATCCCTGGGGGAAGTGCCCTCAGCTCTTATGCTTTGCAGGTTGCCAGCAGAGGGCTGTGCAAACACCCAAGCAGCCCTGTGGGGAAGCCCACACTTAAGGAACTGACAGCCCCGACAGCCGGCACCACTTGCTAGCGTGAAAGTGAGCCACCTCGGAAGTGGACTCTCCAGCCCCCACCAAGCCTTCAGAGGACTGCCTCTTGGGCTAACATCTGACGATAGGCTCATGAGAAACCCCAAGTCAGAATCACCCAGCAAAGTGCTCCCAAATTATTGACCCACAGAAACTGTGAGCTATGACCAATGTTTATGTTTGTTACACAGTGGTAGATAAACTGGATTTTTTTTTCAGAGCTGTACCATATGGGCTGTGGGTAATCTTAACTACAGAGAGGTGTTAGGGGCTTAAGGAAGCATTTTAAGTAAATTGTTTTTTGTGTTGTTTTTGTTTTCCACCAAAGAAATTGGATTCTCAGTTCGACCTTAGAGGGTTTTGTACAGTTTAACTAGAAATGCATTTTCTCTTTAATGCTTTTCTAAATGAGTGCCGCTCTATACTGAGAACATTTGCAAGTCTGAAGAGCAAGGCTCGTGAACTGGCACTCACTCAGGCACCCTTAAGTCATCTCACAGCCCTTTGGACCCCCGCCTTCACTGTCGCTTTTGGGTCTCTGGGCCATGGCTTTGCCTGCCCTTTGGAAAAGCCTGAACAAGGGGAAATAACGAAACAAATCTACTAGGAAGGGGAAAGGATAGAGACCCCACTAGATGTTGGAAGTGGAAATCTTAAAATCATTTGCAAAACATCAGCCCCAACACCCGCTGGGAGGCTGAGCCGTCACCTCTTCTCCCTGCGTCTCCACCCACTGAAGTTCGCTCCTAGAAAAATCTGCTCATGTCCCCAAGAGCTCTGGAGAGGATCTTGGCGTAGAGAGGCTGTTGTGCCTACTGGGAGGGTGGGAGCCAGGGTTATACCGGCTCCTTGGCGCGTTTTCTCTGAGCTGGACGAGGCTGCGTGTGGACCTCCGAACGGTGGCCCGAGACGAGGCGCCCTTGCGCTGGCGGGAGGAGCCTGGAGGTGGGACCCTGAAGGCGCGCCTCGCCGGCAAAGGCAACCCGCGCGGAGCGCGCACGGCCACTGAGCGCCGGCGCCTCCAGCATGGAGTGGGAGCTCAACTTTCTGCTCTACCTGGCGCTCTTCTTCTTTCTGCTCTTCTTACTTTTCCTCCTGCTCTTCGTGGTCATCAAACAGCTGAAGAACTCGGTGGCCAATACGGCCGGGGCGCTCCAGCCCGGGCGCCTC